>NW_027328890.1:0-32481 GCF_048564905.1 Vicugna pacos | reverse complement strand
AAATTTGGTGTTCTTGCAGTTAGATAAATCTTTAATTCCACTACCCTCACTTCCTCCTACTCCACACATTTTAGATTGCAATTGGGTTACTGAATATGACCACTCCAACCAACGGGCTAGTACCTCTAAGATGCTTCCTGTGTGAAAGTTAGAAGGGGCACAATTTATGTGGGGTGTATAAACATACATTAAATATTTGCAATGGCACTGTCTCTTCTGTGTAAATTTCTGATTCTAAGAAGTAAATTAATTAGAAGTCAGTATAGTTATTGGTAAGGGGAAGAGAATCAGCTATTTTGGGGTGGGTGGGTGATGAAGAGACAGGAAAAATTCCAGCAAATGGGAATGGAATGCTTTAGGCCTCTGGAGGCATGAATAAAGAAGAAAATAATACTTTTTCTCCTGTACCTACTTCCACTTACTCTCTTGAGTTACTAGTCCTTGGACTATGAAAAGAACTAGTTTGTGGTGAAGAGTAAAGACCATAAAGAAATATTTTGAAAACCATGAGAGTTTTGTTGTTTCAGGAAAGTAGATTTTGCTTAAAGTCAACATGTATTTTTCGTTCACTAAATAGTAAAATTCATCCTTTGGCATGTGCTGTGCTTACTTTGCTGGTATACAAGTTAGACAAGGAAAGTGGGATAGACAGAAAACATCTGGAGGAGGTGGTTTCTGTGCTGAGACTGGAAAAGTGTAAGTAGGTAAAAGGAGGACACACAACTTCCAAGGATGAGCTGGAGCAAAAGTGGTGAGGTTGGAGCTAAAATAGTTGACAAGCATTTGGCTGGATGTATCTCCAGATACAGTGAAACATTAAGATATGCCAAGGTAGTCAGATGCCAATTTATAAAGAACTGACTAAACTAAGTTGAGTTTGTGGGCTTAGAGTTGGAAAAGCATTAAGTGCCACCCTGAGGATGTAAGCTGGCCTTTGGCTGGAACAGAAAAGCAATATAAATTATTGACTAGAAAATATAGTGTAGAATCTTGAGGGCAGGGAATGAAAGCACCCATTCGAATGCTTTGAGAACAGCGCAAAGAAGACCATTGATAAAATTACTTCTTAAATTCTACCACGTGCTGAATGTGCCATCTGAGACTACATCATGTGACCTTTATGATTCCAGGGATGACATAATAGAGACCATGATCCCTGGGCCGATACCTGCATTTATCTCCTGTTCCAACCTATCCTAACTTAACACTTTTAATACTTTCCAGTATGAACCAGAAACCATTTAGTACTTTTCCCACTCTCCATGTTTTAGTCTTATTCCAAATTCTTCCATTTTCTCTTCTTCCTTACAAGAAATTATTTAAATTTACTCCCATATTGTTTCATCAAATGATCATATCAAATATCTCTTTTTTTTTAAATGGTAACTTACTCCCCATTTAACTCTTAATTCTATTAAAAAATAAAAGGAAAATACAGCTACACATCTATGTTTATCATTCAAACAAGAAATTGGCAGATATTTGTCGACATTTTTCAACATCATTTTAATCTTTGTTACCTGTATAATATGGTAATCCTGTGGTAGATCAGTTGTAATTAGGATGACGTTCATAAACTGAAGATGGCTGATGAGTTGGCCTTGAAAGAGAGGTAGCTGATGTATCAGCTATCACTGGCACTAGAATCCGTGGGTTGCTCCCAGGTTGAAGTTTATAAAAACGACCTTCATTGGCAGATATGTTGTGATATGTATTTGGAAAAGTATAAGGCTCCACCATCAGTCCAAAATAATTGCTCTGTATGGGAGACAATATGCTGTACAGAGAAGTAGAATATTTAGTTGTAATGAAGTTCACAACACGGCCATTTGCTTCAGTTTAGCTGCATTGATAGTGCCAGTGGACAGTGGTCAACTCATTTAAAATAGCACGTTGATCCACTGCAATTTGTTCTGTTGGTTAACTGACCTTGATGATGGAGGAGAAAAATCACCTCTGATAAGGGTAGTTGTATCACCAATTATCTGGGTGGTAGAGGGCCTTCTTATTAGAGGCATGTTAAAATTTGCAGTAGGTTAAAAAGCACTTTCTCCACTAGCGTTAGCCACAAAACCAGAATTATGATTATCCACATTACCCCCTGCTTTAAAGTGCTTCTTTTTGAAATCTTCAGCCAATGAAGATACCAGAGAATCATTTTTAATCCCAACTCTTCTATTTACTCTAAGTAAAATCTGGGGACAGCCTCATTTAAAATTTGGATTATGATAGAACTGCAGCTACAACCAAAGGTGAAAATTTTTAGTAATATTTTAAATCAAAATACAAGCCAAAAATTAGCCTAACCTGTAAATCCTCAGATTTCACGTTTACAATGCAAAGATAATATCATCAAAATATGAACATTGCTGACGATATTTTTAAGTTTCTTGTTTGGAAACTACACATTTAAATAGAATAGTCATCAAATTTAAGAAGGTAGTATTTGCAGTAATGGTTTATGCCACGTTTTAAAAGCAGCATTAATACCTTTATTTTGATTTCTGTTAAGATTCAGAGTTTCAAGCAAAGTTTCTCATAATTTTGACTTCTTAAGGTACTGTCCTCATTTTTTAGAAAAAATAAAGTATTTTAGCCTTAGTAGTTTAATACAATTTTCAAAATCTATCTTAACATTTATATTACCATAGGATGATGTACAGAATAAAATTTTATATATAAGTTACCAAGTGGTATCTAAAATTTCTGTATACCTTTCTTAAAACAGAGACTTCTTTTTCTTTTGCCAGAAAGTCAACTAGACAAGCAGATCTTTGAAAATTCTGCTGCACTTTACCAAACCCATAAAGGTTAAGCTGTCTAACTAAACTTTTCATACTTCCAATTTGAAATATTCTGAAAGGGGGCTTTCTTTCCAAAACTACCTTCTTAAAGACATCTTCATCAATCACTATGGAAGGTCCATTATCACCCCACCAGATGGATTTAAGTTTGTCACTCGCACCTTTTTTCCAGAGTTTTCTTGGAAATGACAGAGAACGAAAATCATTATCTTCATCTGGTTCAGAGACACAATGTATGTAACATGGTCTTTTAATCAAGGATCTTTCAGACAAATACTGAACAGCATTTTCTTCAATCATAGTCTTCAAGTCCAAGTCCACAAGGAATGTTTGATTACACAATAGAGATCTACCGGGGTTTCCTGAACCAATTGGTCCATCTTTATGAGACACAACTTGAATTTCTGAAGAAAAATATGCCATCTAAAGTAACTTTATCTACAGCTACCTTTTTATTCTGCATGATTTTGAGCACTGCATCTTCAAATGCTGCTTTGGTAGGCCTGCACAGATAAACTGCTAGGCCATCACAATGGTTCTCAACCTGAGTAGCTGTGACATCACAAAACGACTGGTCTCCTAGCAACTCAAGTGTAATGTTCAGTCAGTGTTTACTTCTCATTTATCCAGTTAAAATGAAACATGTAGGATGTTTATTTTTATAGTGTGATCTGCAAATATTATCCACACAAAATCTTTTTAATAATTTAATTTTGGGGTCTATGAAATAAAACCAATATCCATCCTTTTGTACATAAATTTACACCAGATTGGGGAACAGAGTATAAATAATGCAGAAAATATATAAAATAATTTTAAATTTTGGAATTTACAGTGAAAACTGTTTAAAACCTCTACATAAAATTTATAACACTTTCATGATCAGTTGTAATTAAGGTGAAAAATAATTTGATTTGGAAATGGAAGTATGTATTTATCTGTGTACTTTACAATAAATAACTCTATATTCAAAATATTAGCAGAATAAATATCTTTTTATTTGGTATGTTTATAAATAAATGGTAAATATTTATGAAATAAAATTAGGTTAAAATAAGCAATCAAATTTAAGAAATCCCAAAGTGGGGAATTTTTGTTTTAAATTTCATTTCATTGCTATAAGTAAAAAAAATGTAATTTAATATTCTACTTTAAAATTACAAAAGAGAACATATTATTGTATATTTACAAATGTTTATGTTTGCCATTCTTTCACTCAGAGGTTTTTCAGTCGCTAGAAGAAATAAATTTTTTGTCATGTTTATTATCCATACTCTTGTGGGTTCTGTTATGTGTTCCAAAATGATGTTGATAAATACATTTATGCACAAGATCCTTGGTTCAATAAGCAGTGCCTCCATTAAGGGGCAAAGAAATAAACAATCAAAAACAAAGAAACAACAGTATATGTGGTTTGGGGTGAAAAAGACCAGGCAATTCATTTTAGGTAGCAGTACATTTCTCAGTTCTGAAACAGTTGGCATTGTTAGTATAATACGGCATTTTAAGGCAAGTGTTTTGTTCACTAATTGTAAATAATAGCTATGTTCTGTATCAGTAAACTGAAGTAAATGCTGTTCTACAAAACTTTATATTTTTATTTAGTAATAAATTCTGTTAAACTGAAGCCAAATTCAAAATGAGTGATAAAAGTTTTAAATAAATAAATGTACACTCAAGCTACAAAGAAAATTTTTCCTTCAGTATCTATAAATTCCATTCTAAATAAATATTAGCAACCTGAATTTATGGCATATTACAAGTATTATAAACTATAGTTAAGTTGTGTTTAGTCCTGATACATAAATATTATTTAACATACACAAATCAATATATGTGATATCATCCCTTAAAAAACAAAGAACTCAAAAATAACAATCTCAAAAAATGTAGGAAAATTATTGACGGATCTGATCATAACTATTTTATAAAAATATTCTTTACAAATTTGCTCTACAAAGAATGTAACTAAACATAATAAAAGCCATATATGAAAAAACCATGACTAACATCAATTTCAATATTAGCATACAGGAATGTTTTACTCTGGTCCAGTAATAAGAAAAACTAGCTCACTTACACAAGTCCTAAATTACATTACTAGAAGTCCTAGCCAGAACAATCAGTCAAGAAAAATATAAAAGTCATCCTACTTGTAAAAAAGCAGTGAATTTTTACAGATGACATAATTATGCATAGATAGAAAACTCCATAGACACCTCCAGTGACTGTTAGAAATAACCAACAAACTCAGTAAACTTGCAGAATACAAAATCAATATACAAATATTCATTGCATTTTTGTATAGTAACAACACATTATCAAAAAGAGAAATTAGGAAAACAATTGTGTGTTAACTTATATCAAATAGAATAATATAGGAATACATTTGGTATGTGAAATAAAAGATCTTAACATAGATCTATAAATTTCAGGTGCAAGAAATAAAAGAAAACAAAATAAATAGAATGATATTCTTTGCTCATGGATTGTATACAATGTGAGGAAATATTCTAATCAATCTTTTACATGTTCAATCTCTCCAGCACTAATTATTGAGGAGAATGTCTTCATTTTGTACTCTTGCTTACTTTACCATGGGTTAACTGATCATAGGTGTGAGGAATTATATCTGGTTGATCTATTCTCTTCTTTTGATTGGTGTCTGTTTTTGAGCCAGTAACATGTTGTTTTAATTACTAAAGCTTTGTAGGAGTGTTTAACATCAGAGAACTTTACACCATTAAATTTAATACTCTTATTCAAAATTATTTTGTCAACTTATGGTCTTTGTGATTATATATAAATTTTGAAATTATTTGATCTATTTAATGGAAAATTCTCATGGGTATTTTGATATGAATCACACTAAATATAGATTCCTTTGGGTAGTATGGTTGTTTCAACCACATTGTTTCACATCGTTAACATAAGAGATCTTTTCATTTCTTTGGATAAATTTTAATTTCTTCATCAATGTTTTCTGTTTTTTTATGTATAGGTTTTCACCTTATATATTAACTTCATTTCTAGGTGCTCTTTACATAAATATATATAATTATATATATAAAATTTGTAAACTAGTTTCCTACACAAATACAGCAGGCAGAAGGCAGTGACAAGACATATTCAAAGTCATCAATAAAATAAAACTGGGTTCTAAGATACTTTATGAAGCAAGGCTATCTTTGAGAATTGAAGGAGAGATAAATAACTTGCACACAAGCAAATACTAAAAGAATTTAGCAAGAGAAAAAGAAATAATGAAAGATCTACTCTAAATAAAATAGAAGCAGGACAGTATAAAGAAGAGAAAGGCATAATTAGAAAGGCAATAGATTCAATGACTTACAACAGAATAAATATTATGTTGTAAAACAGGACATTAAAATTTTTAATTGTCACAGAGTGAAACAGGACAATACAGGGAGTTTTCTTCTTGTTTCTGTTCTCTGTAGGATGGATTTGAGTTTGTGTTCTTTTCAGCTAAAATAAACAGATATAGTACGGGTCAATATAAATACAAAACAATGTAACCATAAATCAAATACTAACAATGAAGTCACAAAGAAAAAAGAAACCAAAATAGTAAAAGAAAACTTATCAAGCCACAAGGAGAAAAAAAATTAACAAAAAGGAAATACCAAATCACCTGGGAAATGAAGTTCATAATGGAAATAAACACCAGTCTATCAATAATTATCACAAATGTTAATGGACTTAGTGCTTCAATAAAAAGATATATATTGTCAGATGGGATAATATAACAAGACCCTACATTATGAAGCATACAAGAGACCCACATTAGTAAGAGGAACACACATCAATTGAAAATCAGAAGATGGAAAATTATATTCCATGCAAATGCACTTGACAGGAAAGCAGGACTAGCAGTACTGACTTCACACAAAATAGAATTTACAAGAAAGGCCATAGAGAAAGATAAACAAGGACATGACATAATGATTAAAGAAGTAATACAACGTGAGGATATTATACTCATTATGATATATGCACTCAATATAGGAGCACCTAAAAGAAAAGCAAATACTAATAGATAAAAAGAGAGAAATCCCTGGGAACACAATCACAGTAGGAGACTACAGCTTCCCATTACCACCACTGGACTGGTCTTTCACACAGAAAATTAATAAGGGAACAAAGATACTAAAAGTCATTATAAAATAATTAGAGATGGTTGACATTTTCAAAACAGTACTTCTCCCCAAAAGAGAATATACATTCTTTTCCTGTGCACATGGAACATTTTCTAGGAAAGATTATGAACTCAGGCACTGAAGAAGCCTCAACAAATTTAAGAAGATAATAATAATTTCAAGCAGCTTTTCTGAGTATAATAGCATGAAACTAGAAATCAATCACGGAAAACCAGGGAGGAAAATAACAGCATCCAGATTAAAAACATGGTACTTAAACAAGGGGGGTAGGTGATGAAATAAAAGAATAAATTAAAAAATATCTTGAGAAATATGACAAAACACTACACAAAGTCTATGGAATACAGTAACAGCACTCTTAAGAGGGAAGTTCAGAGTGACAAGACCCTCCTAAAAGTAGAAGAACATTTTGTAATAAATAATCTAATTTTCTATGTAAACTAATCAAGAAAAGAAGAGCAAACAAAACCAAAAGTCAGCAGAAAGAAGGAAAAAATAAAGATGAAGGGAGGAAGAATAAAATAAAGTTAAAAAATAGAAAAAAAATCAATCAAACTCTTTTTTGAAGTAGTAAACAAAATAGACAAATCTCTGGACAGGCTCACCAGCAAGAAAAGAGAGAGAACAAAAATAATATAAGAAATGAAATGGAGAAACTACAAAGTGTACAACAAATTTACAATACATCATAAGGGAATACCATAAGCAACTGTATGGAAACAAACTGGATAACCAGGAAGAAATGGAGAAGTTTTTGGAAACATTCATCCCAGCAATATTGCATCAAGAAGAGATTAACCATTTGAATAGACAGATCACCAAAACTGGAATAGAATTATCAATTAAATAAAAAATCTCTGCAAACGAAATTCAGACCCAAATAGCTTCACTGAGGAAATTGACCAAACATAGAAGGAAAAATCCATACAATTCCAACTCAAATTCTTCCAAAAGATTGATATGGAGGAGTACTCCCAGACTCACACCATAAGGTCAAAATCAAACCGATAAGAAAACCAAAGACACTACCCCAAGAAGAATACTATAGGCCAATATCATTGATAAACATAGATGTAAATGTCCTTAAGAAATTATTAACAAACAGAATCCAACAGCATTTAAAAAAAAGATCATTCACCATGAACAAGTTGGGTTCATCCCAGGAACACAAGGATGGTTTAACATATGCAAATCAATTAATAAATTATGAAACACCATATCAAAAAAAGAGAAGACAAAAACGATATGATCATCTCAGTAGATGCAGAAAAAGCATTTGATATAATTTAACACCTATTTGCAATAAAAGTTCTTATCACAGTGGGCATAGAGGGACCATATTTCAACATAATGAAAACTATTTACCACAAACTTATAGCCAGCAAAATACTCAATGGTGAAAAACTGGAAAACTTCCCACAAAAACCTGAGACAAGACAAGGATGCCCATTCTCACACTTTCAATTCAATATAGTCTTGGAATTCTTACCCACAACGATCAGGCAAGAAAAAGAAATAAAAATTCAGACTGGGAAAGAAGAGGTAAAATTGTCACGATATTCAGACATGACACTATATATAGAAAATTGTAAAAGCTTCACAAAATATAACTTAGGCAATAAAAGGAAATGGGAAAGGTAGACAGAGTAATGTACAAACCATTTAGATTTCTTTACACTACCATTGAATCAACAGGAAAACAAAGTATAGAAACATCCCCTTTTATAACTTCACCCAAAACTATAAAATGTTTAATCAAAACTCTGACCAAGGAAGCAAATGACTTATACATAGAAAACAAGAAAACATTGATTAGGTAATCAAGAAAGATTTGAAGAATTGAAAAGATACCCAATGGTCTAATAATTGAAGAAATACTATTGTTTAAATGGCCCAAGGCAATCCACAGACTTAATCGGAGTTCCTATCAAATTATGCAAAACATTTCTTTTTAGGAATGAAACAAATGATTATATGACTTATATATAATCAAAAAAAATCCATAATTTCCAAAACAATATTGAAGACAAAGAAATAGGCTGGAGGAATAACCCGCCTGGACTCCATACACTTTTGCAGAGCTACAATAATCAAAACGACATGATATTGGTACAGAAACAGGCATATGGACAAATGCAACAGAATAGAGAGCCTAGGAGTAAATCTACAGGCCTATGTTCAATTAATATTTGACAGAGTAGCCAAGAATATGACAGAGAAAATTCCATCTCTTCACCAACTGGTGTTGGGAAAACTGGATAGCAGCATCAGAGCAATGGAGTTGGAACACTCCTTCACTCCATACACAAGTATAAACTCAAAATGACTTGAAGACTTAAACATAAGCCAAGACACAGTAAATCTCCTAGAAGAAAACATACGCAAAACACTCTGAGATGAATCTCAGCAATTATCTTATAGAACAGCCTACCCAGGTAATGGATGTAAGAGCAAATTTAATAAATGGGACCTAATTAAACTTATAAGCTTTTGCACAGTAAAGTGAACCATAAACAAGTCAAAATGACAACCTACAGGATTAAAGAAAATATTTAGAAGTGATGCAACTGAAAAAGGCTAAATTTCTAAAATATAAAGGGTTCATACAACCTAATAATAATAAAAAAAAAACCAAGAAACCCAATATGAAAATTTTCAAAAGCCCTAAGCAAGCAAATCTCCATTAGAGACATACAAATACCACATAGAAATATGAAAAAAAATTGCTCACTATCTTTATCAGAGAAGGGAAATTCAAAACTTTAATGAAGTATCAACTCACAATAGTCACAATGGCCATCATTCAAAACTCCACAAACAATAAATGCTGGGGAAGCTGTAGAGAAAGTGACCACTCCTACACTGTTGGTAGGAATAGAGTTTGTTGCAGTCTTTGTGGAAAACAGGACGGTGATTCCTCAAAAGAATAAAACTAGACTTAACATATGATCCAGCAATCCCACATCTGGGTATATATCAAAGAGAACCCTAATTCAAAAAGACACCTGCACCCCAATATTCTTAACAGTGCTATAGACAAGAGCCACGACATGGAAGCACACTAATTGTCCATCAAGAGATGACAATATGCAGAATTTATGCCATATTTACACAATGGAATTCTATTCTGCCATAAAAAATGATAAAACAATGACAAATGCAGCAAAATGGATGTCCCAAATAGTGTCATTCTAATTGAAGTGAGCCAGAAAGAGAAAGAAAAATAATACATGACATCACATATGTAGAACATTAAAAAAATTTTGGATGAGAACACTATGATTCCATTTACAAAAGTGAAACAAACTTGCAGACCTACTTAATAATCTCATGGTTACTGAAGAAAGGGGCTAAGAGACGATGTATTTGGGAGCTGTAGAGTTATATATGTTATCAACTATATATAACAATAGATTTTTTCAAAATGCCTTTTGTATGACACAGGGCTGTATGTAAATATCATGAAGTTTATTTTAATAGGCACAAAAACATATGCATGAATTTGGACATTCTGCTATAAACCATAGATTGACACATTGTAAATGGTAGTACTTCATTGATAAATAAATGAATAAATAAGTAAATAAGTAAATGATTATGTAAGTAAATGAATAAATAATAACTATATAAATAATATTTAATAATAAAAGAAATACAAATATTCACACTACTTATCTTTACACATCAAGAATCTAGGAGAAAACAGAAAGAATAATGAGAAAATTGAATGAATCAGAGTAAGGGAAATAACAAGAGAAATAATTGAAAAGATATAAAATATACATAAGTCTGTTTCTTTTAAACATAAATTGGACAAACATTTAGGTTGGCTAAGAAAATAAAGATTGAAATTAAATTAGAAATAAAAGAGAAGATATTGTAGATGTGTAGAGATACAGAGCATCATAAGAAATTACCACTAGCCAACAATTTGAATGACCTAGAACAAAAGACAAATTCCCAGAATCATATGTCTTCCAATACTGAATCAAGAAAAAATTAGAAATTTAAATAGAGCAAAAGTGTGTATGAGTAAATCAGAAATCCAAACCTCCCAAACAAGAAAATATATACTAGATGACTTTACTGGTGAATTCTGTCATAAATTTGAAGACAATTTTTCACCAAGTCTTCCCCAAATCTTCCAAGAATTTGAAGGGGGTGAAAGTTTCCAAACTTATTTTATGGTGCCAGCTTTATTTGCAATACAATGCTAGAAAAGACATTATATGCAAAATATAGAATATTATCCCTGATGAAAATATGTGCCAAAATTCTCAACAAAACACAAGCAAAATGAATTCAACAACACATTTAATGTATCATACACATACATGAGTAAAGGGATTTATCCCTGGGTTTAAGGAGACTTCAAAATATTCAAATCAATAAAGGTGACATGCCACACTAATAGAATGAAAAGCAAAACTCACATAATCATCTCAATAGGTGCAGAAAGAGCATTGTATATAATGCAACATCCTTTTAAGACACTCCCAACAAATTAAATTAACCCTGTCAGTGGCACGATAACATATATACAAAAACACTGTGTGGAGAGAAGCGAAGCAGTTCTCTGTTCATTGATTATTAGAAAAAGGGTTTCTATAGGACATGCACAATACCTCATATATCATCTAAGTTATAACAATGTTAATAATCTTAAGCTATTTATGTCCTGATGCTCCTGCAGAAAGCACAGGATGTTAAATGATCAAGGATTGTTTTCAAGTTCATCACGGAACTTCATTAAGCAGGCCATCTCTTATCCAGCCGGCGGCTGTGCCTGCCGTAGTTTGTCCTCCTCTGAGGAACTTACCCATCATTGGGTATCCAGCCATCTATACTGGATACATTGAGTAGGCCATTTCTTATCCAGCCTGAATATGTGACATTCCTCACAGCTTGTTTATCAGTTCAGCCGATGGGCTTAATCTCTACAGCCTTCAGACAGGGGCCTACAAACCCAACATCCCTTGAAAAAAACTAGATGAAGAAAATTTGATGTTTATATGCAATGGAATTAATACTTTGCATTCTTTGCATACACAGTGTCCTCGGTTATTCTTTTTCTCCACAATCTCTCCAACATCTATTTCTTTACTTTTTGATGAGAGCCTTCTGAGAAGTGTGAGGTCTTGTCTCATTTTTGGTTTATGACTTTCCTAAAAATTTATAACTCTGAACATATTTTCATGTGTCATTTTGCCAACTGTATGTTTTCTTCAGAAAATTGATTCAGATCTATCTATTCAGTTCCTATGGACATTTTTTTAAATTGGATTGTTTGGTCTTTTTTGTTGTTGTGGTGTATGTGTTTGCCATATATTTTGAATATTAACAGTTGATTGGAAAATATCACTTGAAAATATATTCTCCCATTGTTTTGGTTGAATTTTCGTTTTATTGATCATTTCCTCTTCAGTGTAAATCTGTTTAGAATGATCTAATCATATTTTGTTACTTTTGCTTCTGCTTCCCTTGCCAGAGGAGACATATAAAGTATCAAATTAAGTCAAGTGTACTTCTTATGTTTTACCCTAGGATTCTTTGTTTTCAGGTTTTATGTTTTATATGCCCAGGACTGGGATTTCTGGGTCATATGATAGGTCTAATTTTATTATTTAAAGGAGCTTCCATACTGTTACCAAAGTTATTGCACCAATTTTCATACCCACCAAGAGCGTTGGAGAGTCCCTTTTTCTCTACAACCTCCACAGTCTTTATTATTTGAGACATTTTGATGACAGCCCTTCTCACTAGTGTGAGGTAAAACATTATTTTATTTTTGTCTTGCCTTTGTATAATGATTAGCAATGTGAACATTTTTTTTTATGTTCCTATTTGTCATCTGTGTGTCTTCTTTAGAGAATTGTCTTCTGCTCATTTTCTGTCTGAGTTGTTTGTAGATTTTTGAAATGTAGTTGAATGAACGATGTGTGTATTTTAGAAATTAGCCTCTTGTTGATTGCTTAGTTTCCTAATGTGTTCTTAGATTTAAGTTCATCTTTTCATTCTGTTTATTTTGCTGTGTAGAAGCTTTTAAGTTTTTTTTTTTTGCTTTTATTTATTTTGCTTTTATTGTTTTCAGCTTGGAAGAATGACGTAAGAAAATTTTACTACAATTTCTCTCTTGTTTTGCATATGTTAGTTTCCAGGAGTTTTATTGTGTCATGTATTAGATTCAGATAATTAAAACATCTTGAGTTTATTTGTGTACAGTGTGAGGGAGTGTTCTAATTTCATTGATTTACATGTAGCTGTCTAGTTTTATCAATATCACTTGCTGAAGATGGTCTTTTAGGCATTGTATATTTTTGTTTCCTTTGTCATAGTTTAGTTGACCATAGATGTGATGATTCATTTCTGCCTATGTGTTCTGTTCCAGTGATACAGTTGCTTGTATGTTTTCCAGTATTGTGCTGTTTTGATTACTGTATATTTGCAATATATTCTGCGATCTGGGAGGGTTTAGGGTTATACCTCCAAATTTTTCTTTTTCCTCATTGTTACTTTTGCAGTTCTTGTTCTTTTTCAGTGCCATACAAATCTTAGGAGTATTTTTAGTTATGAGGAAAATATCATGTAGTTCGAGCTGAATCACTTTATATCTGTAGACATCTTTTGTAGTATGCATATTTTAACAATATTAATTAATCTCAACTAGACCTTGAGATTTCATTCCATTTCTTTGCATCATCTTCAAATTTATTTATCAGTATCCTATTGATTTTTTTATCTTGGTTTTTCTTAGGTTTTTCATTTTTTGACCTGATTTCATATGAATTTTTTAAAATTATGGAATATTTCACTGTTAGGGTAAAGAAATGTGACAGTTTTTATATATTAATCATGAATCATGCTACTTGGTGAATTGTCTTTATTAGCTTTAGTAGTTTTGTTCTGGAAAATCTTTAGGGTTCTCTATATAGATGATCAGGTCATCTAAGTTAATATAATAACAGTTTTACTTCATTCTATCCAACTTGAATAACTTTATTTCTTGTCCGAATTCTGTTGCTAGGACTTCCCATACTGTGTTTAATAGAAATGGTGAGAGTGGGCATCATTGACTTGTCCCAGTTTTTAGTGGGAAGATTTTGACTTTCTCACCGTTGAGTACTATGCTGTCTGTAGATTTGTTATCTATAGCTTTCATGATGCAGAAATATGTTGCCTCTATGTCCACTTTGGTTAAAATTTTTATCATACTTGTGTGTTGAATTATAGCAAATGTTTTATCTGCATCTATTGAGATGATCATGCGGTTTTGTTCCTTTCTCTTTTTGATGTGCTGTATTACATTGATTGATTTGCATATGGTGAACCACACCTGTGTCCCTGGCATGATCCCCACTTGGTCAAGATGTATAATCTTTTTTCTGTGTTTTTGGATTCTATTTGCTACTATTTTGGTGAGGATTTTGGCATCTGTGTTCATCAGTGATATTGGCTTTTAATTCTCTTGTTTGGTAGTGTCTTTGCCTGGTTGTGGTATCAGGGTGAATGTGGCTTCATAGAATGACTTTGGGAGTATTCCTTCCTTTTCAATCTTCTGGTAGAGTTTGAGTAAAACTGATATGGGTCCTTCTTTGTATGTTTGGTAGAATTCCTTAGTGAAGCCATCCTGTCCTGGGCTGTTATTCATAGGGAGGTTTTATATTGCTATTTTGATTTCATTTCTAGTGCTCTGCTTGTTCAAGGGGTTAATTTCTTCTAGATTCAGTCTTGGTGGACAGTATGTTTCCAGAAACTTGTCCATCTCGTCTAGGTCATACAGTTTGATTCCATATAGTCTTCAGAATATTCTCATATGATATTCTGTATTTCTATTTTATTTGTTGTAATTTCTCCATTCTCCTATCTTATTTTGCAAATTTGTGCTCTCTCTCTTTTCTTCATTTTGAGTTTTGCCAGAGGTTTGTCGATTTTACTTACTTTTTTAAAAAACCACCTTTTTGATTGGTTTAATTTTTTCCTATGCTCTTTTTAATCTCTATTTTATTTCCTCCCCAGTATTTATGGTTTCCTTCTTTTTGCTGTCTTTGGCGATTTTTTGTTCTTATTTTTCTAGTTCATTCAGCTGGTGAGTTAAATTATTTTTTTGTGATTGTCCTTCTTTTTTGAGGAAGGCCTGTATCGCTATAAACTCCCCTATCAGCACTGCTTTTGCTGTGTCCCATAAATTTTGTGCCGTTTTGCTTTCATTTTCTTTTGTCTCAAGGTACTTTTTCATTTCAGCTTTGATTTCTTTATTTTCCCATTGGTTTTTTAATAATATATTTTTTAATCTCCATGTTTTCCTTTTGTTATCATTTGTTTCTCTGTTGTTGATTTATAGCTTCATGGCATTGTGTTCAGTAAACATGCTTGAGGTAATTTCTGTCTTCTTAAAATTGCTGAGGTTTCTTTTGTGCCCAAGTATATCATGAATCCTGGAAAATGTCCCATGTGCACTTGAAAAGAATGTATATACTATTTTGTGGGGGGTGCAATGCTCTGAAAATATCCACCAAGTGTAATATTTCTATTGTATTATTTAACTTCTCTGTTGCCTAATTTATTTTTTATCTCAGTGATCTGTCCTGTGATGTTAATTCAGTGTTGAAATCTCCAAATATGTTTAGATTCCCGTTAGTATCCCCATTTATATCTGTTAGTAATTATTTTATGTATTTAGGAGCTCCTCTATTTGGTGCATATATATTAACGTGTGTGCTATCCTCATTTTGTATAACTCCTTCAATCAGAATAAAATGTCCTTCTTTACCTTCCTTTATGGCCTTAGTTTTAAAGACTACTTTATCTGAAATGACTACTGTAACACCTGCTTTTTTGGCTTTTCCATTTGAATGGAATACTCTTTTCCATCCTTTCACTCTCAATCTCTATGTGTCCTTCTCTCTCAATTGGGTCTCTTGTATGTAGCATTTTGAAAGTTCTTGCTTTATTATCCAGCATATCACTCTATGACATTCAACTGGAGCATTTAGTCCATTAAAATTTAAAATAATCGATTATAGGTTTGTGTTTATTGCTATTTTGACATTATTTTTGCAGTTGATTTGGTATTTCCTCTTTGTTCCTTTTATCTTCCTTTTATGGCTTGGTCATTTTCCTTTGTATTATCATGTATTTTATTTAGTTTTATTGACACCCTGATAAGTTTTTGTCTTGTTGTTACCCTTTTTTATAAGTCTTTTAGACCATTATTATAAGTGATTTTATTAAACTTATAGTAACATGATCTCAAACCCATCCTACAGAGAACAAAATATTTTAAAAAGAAAGAACAAAAAAAAAATTCTCTCTTTTCCTGCCTCCCTCTCCCATTCTCAATGATTTGTATCACTTGTTTAAAAATTTTGTGTGTATTTTATTTGTAATTCATGAGTTAGCACTTTTCCTGCTGTGAGTTTCACATATTTGTTGTATCCTGCTGCTTTTCTATTTAGAGTAGACTTTTAAATATTTCTTCTAGCATGGGTCTAGTGTTGCTAAACTCTTGTAGCATTTTCTTGTCTGTGAATTTCTTTATGTATCCTTCTACCATGAAGGATAAACATGCTGATTAAAGTATCCTAGGATACAACTTTTTTTCATTCAGGACATTGAATATATCTTTCCACTCCCTTCAGGCCTTTAGTATTGATGTAGTGAAATCAGCTGGGAGCCTTATGGGGATTCCCTTATAACTCACTCTTTGCTATTCTCTTGCTGCCTTTAGGATCATTTCTTTATTCTTGACTCTGGACATCTTAATTTTATGTCTTGGTGTTGGTATTTGCATTCTTCCTGTTTGGGACACTCTGAGGTTAGTGTACTTGGATATCTGATTCCTTGTATCTGTTTGGGAAGTTTTCAGTCATTATTTCTTCAAACACCTTTGCAATCCCCTTTGATCATTCCTCCCCTTCTGGGATTTCTATCATGCCATGATTGGCATGTTTTTTATTATCCCTTAGGTCTCATGCTTTATTCAATTGTTTCTCTTGTAGACAATCTGATTGGATGCTTTCTATTGTCCTGTCTTCTAAGTCAATAATTCATTCCTCTGCAATGTCTAGTCAGCTTTGTGACCACTTTAGATCATTTCTCATCTCAGTAAATAGGTTTACCTATTCTACTCAGCTTTTCTTTATATCTTCCATTTCATTTTTTACATATTTTATATCTCTAAACTCTATCTTTTATTTCCTTCAATAATTTGATCACTCTTGTTTGAAATCTTGATCTAGTAGGCTATCGATATCTATTTCACTGATCGTTCTTTCAGGGGATTTCTCTTGTTTTTTAATTGAGAATGTTTGCTTCTTCATCTTGCTCCTACCTCTCTGGCACTGTGGTTTATGGAGTATCAATTATCTACTGTGCTCTTAAAGGTGTTTATCTACACAATGCCTATGTAGAAATACAACTAAGAAAAGAGAAAAAAGAGAGAGAGAGACATAAAGAATTTTAAAGAAGGGAGAAATAAAAGTTTGAAGACATTGTATAATGATTAATAGAAAAGCAAGTTGGTGCAGAGTTTTGAAAAATAATAATATTAAAAATATTTTTAAAAATTTCAAAGGGATTAATATGGGGGTATATATAATTGACTTAGTAGTAAAAATTAAGAGGGTAATAGAAAATGGAACAGGTAAAAACAGATTAAGACAAGAGGATGGTCAGTGTCCTCCTGGAGACTGTGTACATTTAATGTGAACTCTTTCTGTATTCATCCTGTTTTTGAAGCTGAGCTTGCTTTTTCCAGAGGCCCTTCATTGGAGCCCTCATCTGTGCTGCTCCCAGAGCCTATCAGCAAGTAGATTGCTCCTACACTGAAAACTGGTTCTGGAGCAGCTATCTTTACTGTGAGCTGGCTTCTCACTGCCCTGTCTGAGGCTGCAGTCAAATGTTTCTGACTGAGCAGGCAGGAGTGGGTGTCATGCCCTCTCCCAGCACCATGGCCAGAGGCTGCATTCAACCCCAAAATTTGG
This sequence comes from Vicugna pacos, assembly GCF_048564905.1. NCBI lineage: Eukaryota > Metazoa > Chordata > Mammalia > Artiodactyla > Camelidae > Vicugna > Vicugna pacos. The sequence continues at coordinate 14,517 of NW_027328890.1, read as the reverse complement.
TGGGCTGCCAGCCACCTCAGGGTGCCAGTCTCTCCACTGCTCTGTGCCACTGAATGCTCCGCCTCAGGCTTGCACACCGGAATTGGGCTCAGGGTAGACTTAGGAACAGACCTGTCCCTGTTTGGGCCAAAACACATCTCCATGTTTGTCTAGGCAGAGCAAGTATTCTGAGGAAAAACGACAGAAGTATCCTATCTGCCTCGGACTGTAGACAAGCCGCATTTGGCTTTTGAGGCTGCTAAGCCCTTAGGAGAGGATACAGGTTTTGCCCCCACTGCCACCTGGGTGCAAAGCACCAGAGGGTATGGTGGCTGTGGCTGAGCCCCAGCTCTCTTCTCCAAGAAAATTTGTGGAATTTCAGAGATGGGGAATGCACCTTTCCCCTGCCAGGGAACATCTGCCCTGTTGTTTTATGGAGGGCCCAGGTTTTTCTGCCCTGTCCACCCACAGCAATGGCACACAGCCCCATCCATTCCCCTGGTCTGCCTCAGTGCACCCATCCCCATCTTCCAACCAGGTCTTGCAGCATGGCCCTGCCCTCAGCTGCCTGGATGCATCACAGGCTGGCTGTCACAGGGATCCTCTGCCTGTTTAACTTAGTACTGTCAGTCAACTTATAGACTTCAGAGATCCAATCCTTGGAGGCTCCCCGTCCGTTCTGCCAACATTTCAGTTGGAGTGGGGAGACCTAGTGAAAGAGCGCCAGTCCTTTTTAGCTGATCCCTCCCTGTGAGACCTGTCACAATCTGCTTTACCTTTTCTTCTTTCTTTCCTCCTTTTCTCCTGCCAGATTTTTTGCATCTTTATCTTTTGAAGAGGACAATGCTCTATCAGATTTCTGCAGGTTCTCTGGTTAGCTGAGTGGGTCTGTGGATGAGTCTTGGTGCATTTGTGGAAAAGGGTGCGATGCCAGCATCCTTCTCCTCCAACATCTTGGCCTCCACCCAAAAAAATCTTACTCTATGGTGGAAGACATACACAGCCAGGAAATAGATGGAAATTATATTTCATGGAAATGACAAGAATGTGCAGATTGCAAAGCTCAAATCATACAAAATACATTTTAAAATAAGGTTTACAACGAAAGATAAATATGAGATTACATAAAGAAAAAGAGATCAAAATAAAAATAGAGTATTACACTCATTAAATTATATATGTACCCAACAATGTAGATCATAAGTATAAAAAGAAATATTAGTAGACATGAAGTAATTAATTCATTATAAAACAATAATAGATGAGTTTAACACCTCACTTTTCTGATGGCCATATCATCCAGAAAGAGTATCTGTAAGGAAACAGAGGTCTTAATGTCAAATTAGATCATTTGAATCTAAATGAGTTATTGGAAACTGCATCAGAAAAGGAGAACACATAAGATTCTCATGGGTGCACAGGATGATTTCTAAAGAATTAGCCACATATTATGTCATAAAAAGAGCCTCAGGAACATTAAGCTAATATAGTTTACAGCAAGTAATTTTCCATACACAAAATTATGAAACTATGCATCAAATCTGTAGAGAAGAACAGGAAAACCACAAACATGAGATTAAACTACATCCTTTAAAAAAATAAAATAAAACAAGGTCAATGATGAAATCAAAGAGGTAATGAAAACATACGTAGAATCAAATTACAATGAAAAGAGCTTCATAAAATTTATGGGATGCAGCAAAGGCAAATCTAAGGGGAAAGTTTAGAGCAATTCAGGCCTTCTACAAGGAAAAAGGAAACCTCACACAAAGGACCAAGCTTGCCACCCAAAATAAAGTGAAATAAGAGCAAACAAAACCTAAAGGCAGTAGAATGAGAAATCTTTAATGATTAGGTTGAAAATTAATACAATAAAATTAAAAAATAATTTAAAAATCATAAAAAAACCAGCTTTTATTTTCTTAAAAATTTTAACAAATTGATAAAATTTAGCCAAGCTTATCAAGAAATACAGGGAGTGGGCCCCCAAAAAATAATAAATGAAACAGTAGAAATAACATCTGATATTACAGAAATACAAACAAAGATTATGAAAGCACTCTGAGCAGTTACATGACAACCAACTGGACGATCTTAAAGAAATGGATAAATTTCTCAGCCTGCCAACACTGAATAAAGAGAAAACTGAAAACTTGAAAAGAACAATCTGTGCAAGTTAAATAAAATGTATTATTTTAAAAACACCCCTTGAACAAAATGCCTGGATGCCTTCACTAAAACCACTTTCCTCCCAAGTATTTCAAAAAATGAAGGAGGAAAGAAAATTCCCAAAGTTATTCTATTAGGCCACCAATACCATGATAACATAACCAGTCAAAGATACTAACAAAAAAAAAAAAGAAAATGTAAAGCCAATATTCTTGATGAATATACATTCAAAAATCCTCGAACAACATCAACAAACTAATCCAGCAGTAGATAGGAAGGATAATAAACGATGATCAGTTTGATTCCATCCAGATTCACAAGGATAGTTCAACATACACGAGACAATCAGCATGACACTTATATAAAAAAGGAAGGACAAAATTCACAGGACCATGTGAATACACACAGAAAAATCATTAGACAAAATTCAACATACATCATGATCCGAAATCTCATTAAAGGGAGTGCATTGGGAACATCTCTCAACATACTAAAGGCCACTTATAACAATTTATAATGCTCAGAGGAAAGGCTGAAAGCCTTCTGAGTAAATTCGGGAACAACACAAGGATTTCTATTCTCAGCACTTCTGTTCCATAGTAAAAGAAGAAAGAAAAAGGAAAGAAAAAGAAGTAAAAGAAATGCAAAATGGAAAGAAAGAGGCAAAATTGTCACCAGTACTGATGACATAACAATCTACATAGAGTCCTAAGGTCTCCACACAGACTATTATGAACAATAAAAATTTCCTCAAGGGAGCAGGGTACAAGATTAATGTAAAGAATTCTCTTGCATTCCTACATATTAATCATGAGATACCTTAACATGGATGTTGAAAGCAATACTATTTAAAATCACATCACCCCGAATATCTTGGAATAAATGAAAACACATATATGAAAGATCTACACACTGAAAATTAAAAAACATTGACAAAGAAATTAAAAATTATTCAAAGAAATGCAAAGATGTCCTGTGCTCTTTGATTGAAAGAGTTAATATTGTTAACATGGCCGAACAAAGAAACCTACAGATTTAGTGCAATTCCTGTTATGAAGCCGTAGTATTTCCCACAGTACCAGAAAATAAATAACTCTAAGTTTTACATGAAACCATTAAAATTTGCCAAAATGATCTTGAGAAAAAAACAACAAATCTGGAGGTATAATCCTCCCGGATACCTTACTACACTACATCCCTACAGTTATAAAAACAGCATAGGATTGACACAGAAATGTAATCAATAAAAACAGATAGAGAGCCTAGAAATAATTCCACACACCTATGAGTAATGAATCTATGATAAAGGAGGCAAGAGTACACAGTGGAGAAAAGACAGTCTCGTCAATGGATGGTGTTGGGAAAGCTGGATATCTACATGTAAAAGTGTGAAATTAGAGCATTCCCTGACATCATATACAAAAATAAACTCCAAGTGTATTAAGGACCTAAATGTAAAACCTGATACTAAAAAACTGCTAGAAGCGGATATAGGAGATACACTATTGTATATATATCATAGGAATATTTTCTTATATCAGTCTCCTAAGGCAAAAGAAATAAAAGCAAAAATAAGCAAATGGGACCTAAACAAACTTGAAAACTTCTGCACAGCTAAGGACACTATGAATGAAATGAAAACACTGCCTGTGTAATTGGAGAATATATTTGCAAACAATGCAAGTGACCAGGGGTTAATAGATGTAGGTTAATAGATGTAACATGGATTTAGGTTACCCAACTCAATGTTAAAAACAAAAACCCAATCAAAAAATAGAACAGAGTTCCTGAGTTAATATTTTTCCAAAATAACAAAAAGATGAGTAACAGGCAAGTGATAAAAATGCTCAACATTACTAATTATTAGGTAATTGCAAATCAAAACCACAATGAGATATCATTTCACACTGCTCAAATGGATAATATCAAAAAGTCTACAAATAGAAAGTGTTGAAGATGATGTGGAGGAAACAAATCTGTTGTATCCTTTGGTAGGAATGTAAAATGTACAACTTCTATGGAAAACAGAATTCAGATATTTTAAAAGTAAAAAGAGAACTACCATATGACCCAGTAATATCTCTCCTAGGAAAAATCTGGGGAAAAACACTAAATTGAGAAAAACCAATGTTCACAACCGCACTGTTTATAATATGCAAGACAGGGAAGCAATCCAAGAGTCCACATTAGACTATGGATTTAAGAAGGTATGATGTTACAATAAATATGCAATGGAATATTACTCAGCCATGAAAAAGTACAACACATTTCTCTTTCAGCATCATGAATGGACCTAGTAAATATTGTGCTTAGTGAAGTAACTTAAACAAAGACAATAGTATATAATATAATTTATTTGTGGAATCTAAAGAATAATAAGTATCTGAGTACATCTATCTATAGCTATTTATTGATAGATTACAGATAAATAGATAGAAGTATAGATACATAGATACATGATAGATATATAGATAGATAGATAGATAGATAGATAGATAGATAGATAGATAGATAGAGATATGGTAGAGAGATGGAGAGATTAGATAGACAAGACTGAAGCAGACTGAATCATATGGGAAAATATTTATGTTTACCAAAGGGGAAGGGAAAGACAATTTAATGGTAGGATATTGACAGATAAAAATTAGTATATATAAAGGAGAGAAGCAACAAGGATAATCTGTATAGATCAGGGAATTATGCACAATAACATATAATAATTGTATGTTACAATTATTATAATAATTTATAATGCAATATAACCTACAAAGTGGTTGGAATCACTATGCTATACATCTGAAACTACACAAAAGAGTACATCTACTCTATTTCAATTAAAAATAAAATATCTCATGTATAATTTAGTCCTTTTTCTGCTGATAGCATCTTCCTTTAATATTGTATTATTTTTACAAGTTACCTTTTATGAATACTGACTCAAATTATTTCTATTACTGTTGAGAACATCTTACCAGATTGATGTATCTTTATTTATTGCAACTAATTTCCTATTTTACACTATTTTATCCATATAGAATAGCAGCCTTTAAAAACATACCCAAAGAATCAGTTGCAACTTTCTCGTGGTCTCTGCTTAGTATTTTGTTCAATGTTTTGCATAGTTCTGCCATTTTATTTTTCTTAGAATAGCAGATTTCCTCATATCTTTTAAGGTGTCTTGGTTTTTTTTTTTATCTCATTCAGGATTTGTTTTTCTGGTAAAGGCTTTATTTTAATTTTATACTGAAGTGACAACTGTGCGAGGTAGAATATTCTTAGGTGAGGAATTTCTAAATACAGTAGTTTGAAAATGTCATTTTATTTAACCTTGGCACATATTTTCCACTCAGAAATCTGCTGAGAGCCTAATTGGGGTTCTTTGTACATTATCAAAACTTTCTTTGGCTGCCTTTAAAATTTTACTCTGTCATTGACTTGCCAACTTGCATATGATGTATCTTGAAACAGGTCTCTTTGTCTTAAAGTTATTGGTGTTTTGTTGGCTCACAGAGTTGTATATCAGTTCCTCAAATAGGTTTGGGAAATTATCAACTATTTCTTCTTTAAATAAACCATCAGCTGCCATCTAACTTTCATCTCCCTCCAGGATTTCACTCTTATGTTCACTTCCTGAGGAAGTCTGAAGGCTACTGTAAAATTTCCTCACTTTTTAATATCTTGAATCTCTGCCATCTCCTATCATTTCTAGCTTTGTATTGGTGAGTTTGCTAATCTCTCTTCCACAAAGACAGTCTTCTTCCAATTCTTTCTGTTGCATTCTTCATCTTATTTTCAAAGTTCATCTGGTCCTCATAATGTTGGGTTATTTTATAATTTCAGTCTCTTAGGTAATGTATTCCTTATCAACATTTATTTTAATACTGAGCTCATTAAACTGCTTTCTGAGTTTTGTTTTTTGTATTGAGTTTCTGTATCACAACTGTCTGGATTCTCTATTAGTTATATGGCAATATTCCATGACTTATGTTTCTTTGCTGCAGGGTTGACATTGTGTGTGTGTGTGGGTGCGAGTGTGGATTTGTGAGTGTGTTCTTGTGTGTCTGCATCTGTGTTGATGTCTGTGTGTGAGTATCTCTGTGTGTGCGTGCCCTACACTGTTACTGTGATTGGTCATGATCATGGTGAATTATTGCCCTGATGACACTAAATAACAGATTGGGAGTTGGAGTCCTTGCTTTTGTTCTCTGGTATTTTGCAATATTGCACAATTTTTGGTTTAACTTACCTGAGCTACCTCTGATAATAATTCAAAATGGCACTTTCCAGTTGCTACTGTCTGGATAAAAGATTGCTTACATTGTCACTTTTTAGACATCTCTGGTAGTTAATGCCACTGTTGTCACTGGGCCAGTGAACCTTTCCTTTTATCTGATATCCCTTGAGACTCAGTGTACACATTGAGGAAAGGTGTAAAGACAGGTGGGCATTTGGAATCACACAAGTGCCTTTGCCATGTCCTATGTTGCAAGGTACCTTGTCTCCACCACTGTGAATGGGGAGTAGGGACTGTGTCATGAATATCTGAGTGTCTGAAGGATGGAATTTCTGTCTCCACTGTGCCAACCTCCTGGTTACCTGTGACCATGAGTAATGGTGCAGTTGGTGGCTGAAGCTGTGTGAACCAATGAGACACTGTTTCTGCTGTGTACTCTGAAGTTCTGGGCTCAGATACCCTTGTCAGTGGGCCTTGGATGCAGGCACCACCTCTGCTCTTCCTTCATTTTAGCCTCCTTTATGTGTTTTAGCCCACCAAACTTCAGCTGTACACATGCGCTCTTGAGTATTGTTTTGTGTTGTAGTTATTTTTGTTGAGATGTGATCCTTTCACTGACTGTAGATTTAAAGGGAGAGACAGGAATAGTTTAAATTTATGTCACTTTTTAAAAGCATATGCTTTTTCATTTAAAAGGTTAAATTCTACTAAGGACATTATTAGAACAGTAAATAAAGTGAACAAATCACCTCCCTTAATATCAGAGTACCACAAACTATTTTGTATTTCCTGGGTTCTTTTCTTCAATGTTTTTCCCACCTACATGCAAATTTTACTATAATATATGCCTATAATTTCTTTAAAATCATTTAAATTATTAAAATATTTTTCTGTGCTGCAAATATGACAGTGTTGCTTCTCTAAATTATATCTAGTTCCTTGCACATTTCTGTCTTCTCCATCCTTCTTACCTGTCGTCACAGGAAACAACTACTTGGTACACTACACATATAAATGTGATTCTGTTTCTCTTTTTTATGATTATTTCTCTTATATCTTTAGTTTCCTTATATAAGTGATAACGTAGATTGTTTCTCTCTGTATGACTTTTTTTTTATGTACAACACTCTCTGGGTCCAGTCACATTGCTCCGAATGGCAGAATTTTATTTTTTGATATGACAATGACTAAGTATTTTTTATGTTATCTATATCTCACATCAACTTCAGCCAATCATCTGTTGATGGGGGGGTTGAGTTGTGCATCTCTCCTTGACTATTATATATGAAGATGTTAAGAACATTGGGGATAATATTTTCTTTAAAGATAATGTTTTCATTTTTTTAAGATTTATATCAAAAACTGGATTTGCTGCAACATATAGTGCTTCTATATCTAGTTTTCTGGGCACTGTCCACTCTTTTATCATAGTGAATGCATCAATTTATATTTCCACCAACAGTGTATCTGGGTTCACTTTTATCGACATTCTTATTAATGTTTGACATTTGAAGACTTTTTTAATAGCCATTTTGGTTGCTGTGAGATTATTTTTCACTGTGGTTTTGATTTACAATTTCCTAATTAATAGCAACATTATGTTTCTTTTTATGTGCATGAAAATCATCCACGTGTCTGTATTTGAAAAGTTTCTTTGAAGATCCTTCAAATGTTTTTAAGTTGGAGTCTTTGGTCTTTAAATATTGAGTCTAGTATGCTATAAATATATTATGGATATTAACAAAATGTTGGTTTCATTGTCTGAAATTCTTCCTTCTATTCTGTGTGTTGCCATATATCTTGCTGAAGGTTTCCTTTGCTCTGCAAAATGTTTTGCACTTCACATTTATACAAGAAGTAGAATCCCTGTATCACATATTACATTTATTTTCTCCTCAGTAAAATTAAAAACTGTTATTGTAAATTTTCCTTTTCTTTTTACTTAGGAGATAGATCAAAAATAAATATTGCTATGATTTATCTCAAAGACAGATCTGCTCCTGTTCTTGGTCAGAAAGTGTTAATTATCAGGTATTACTTTTAGAAAATTATTCCATTTTTATCTTATTTTGTATACTATGGAAGGAAGTGCTCTTACATCTTCCTTTTACATGAACTGTCTAGTTTTCCCAGAACTACTTGTTGAAGAGATTGCCTTTTTTCCATTTTATACTCTTGCCCCCTTCATTGTAGACTTATTGACCATATGTGTGTGGGTTTATTTTAGGACTCTTTATTTTGTGCCATTGTTCTATGTGTCTCTTTTAGTGCCATATTTAGGTGTTTTCATTACTGTAGCTTTGTTGTATGTTCCAAAGTCAGGGAGGATATTACCCACAGCTTTGTTCATTTTTCAAAGATAATTTTAGAAAATTTGGGTCTTTCATATTTTTTATAAATTTTATTATTTTTCTCCTTGTTTTGTGAAGAGACTTACGGATTCTGTAGAACAGAAATTTACTAAAAGAAAAAACCTGGGAAAATTGTAAAGTGTGGAGGATAAATCATACAATATTAAACAAAAAATGGATTTCTGTATAAATCAAAGGAAATATATATAAAGAAATATTACTACAGAAACAAAGTCCATGGGGTAAAGCAGACGCAGTATTAATAGGGAAGCTTATAGCAAAATAATCCCACTTATACAAATAATAATTATCTCTCAATTATAACATAATCTTACAAACAAAATATGTAGCAAAACAATTAAAAAAAACTTGTTAGTAGAAGGAAAGACAGCTGAAAGTTCAGAATATAAATTAATAAAATAAAGATTAAAAATAGAAACATCTAATCAAACTAAATATTATCATTTGAAAGAATAATGAAATTCATAAAATTTAACCCGACTCATGAGCAAAATAGAGAGTACAGATTTATAAACTCCAAAATAAATGAGAAGTTACAGCTTATATCAAAGTTACACAAAGCATCATAGGAAGATACAACAAATTATATGACAATTAAAATGGAAACCGTAGAAGAAATGGACAATTTCTTAGAAAGACTTAATCTCCAGGATGGAATGATAATTAGAAAATATGAACAGATTATCACTAATGAAATTGAATAAGTAATTAAACAAAATCTCCCAAGAAACAAAATTCCAGGCCTAGGCAGCTTCACAGGTGAATTCTGCCAAACACTTAGAGAAGAGTTATCACCTATACTTCTCAGAGAATTCCATAAATTTGCAGAGGAAGGAAGGCTTCCTACCCCACATTTCTGTATCAGACTGCTACAAAAACAGGAACAAATACCTCATAAAATTACATGTTAAATACTACTAAAAAGCATAGTTGCAAAAATCATCATTAAAATGCTAGCAAACAATACATTAAAAGGGTTATACATTATGATTAAGTCCATTTTATTCCAGGGATGCAAAAGTGATTCATTACCCACAAATTAATTAATATGATACACCACACAAACAAATTGAAAAACAAAAATTATATGGTCACCTCAAAAGAGTCATAAAATGTTTTGACAAATTCAGTATCAATTTATGATTATATTTCTCCTCAAAGTGGGCATAAGTAAACACATCTCAACACATTTAAGGCCATAAATGACACGAAATCAGCAAACATGACACTCACTGATTCAAACCAGAAAACATCACCTTTAAGAGCAGGAAAAAGGCAAGAATGCTTACTCTTACCACTTTTATTCAGTACAGTATTGGAAATTCTTGCCATAGCTATCCAAAATAAATGTAAATATAATATAGCTAATTAAGAAAAGGGGTAAAAGTATCTGTTTTCAGATGACATATTTCAAATTGAAATCCTAAAGAAGATGGCATAAATCCTCTAGGGCTTATCAATGCATTTTGTAAAATTTCAGAATATAAAATTAACATAAAGAAATCTTGCATTTCTACACACTGACAACAAGCTAACAGAGAAAGTGAGGGAACTGTCTCATTTACAGTTGCATTACAAAGAAAAGCCAAAAATCAAGTAATGTGTGCAGCCAAGGTGGTAAAAGATCTGTGCTCAGAAACCTATAAAATATTTATAACAGAAAATGAAGATAATGCAAACAAATGAAAGGAGATTCTCTGTTCATAGATTAGGAAAGAAATATTGTTTAAGTGACAGTACTAGACAAGAAAATACACAAATTAAATTCAGTTCCTATTAAAATACCAACGGCATTTTTAGACACTTACAATAAATAATTCTTAAATTTACATGTAAACACAAAAGAGATGAAATCACTAAAATAAAATGAAAACAAAGAAAACAAACTAAAAACAAAAATAACTTTGACAAAGAACTAACAGGATGTAACACAGTCCCTGATTTTCAACTAAAATACAAAGCTACAGTATTAAAAAGAGCAAGGTAGTGGCACAGAATGAACAGAATAATGGAACACAGCAAAATCCATAAAAATGAAATCGCACAGTTATGGTCATTTAGCCCATTACAAAAATGAATATACAGTGGGGGAAAGGTAACCAATAGGCACATGAAATCGGTCAACATCACAAATCATCAGTAAAATGCAAGTCCAAAACACAATGAGACTTTATGTCAGTCCTGTCAGAATGACTATTATCAAAAAGATAACAAATATAAGTGTTGGTGGGGATGTAAGAAATAGAACTCTGATACACTGTTTAAGTGAATGTAAATTTGTGCTGCCACTGTGGAAAACAGTATGCAATTTTATCTAAAAATTAAGAATGAAATATTATCCAACATTTCCATATCTGGATATTTATTGCAAGAAAACAAAAACACTAATCAGAAAAGATAAATTCAGCCCTATATTCACTATGGCATTATTTACAATAGCCAGGATATAGAAGCAAATTAATTGCTCATCAACAGATGATGGATAAAAAGATGTGTTTTTATAGTAAATATATCTACCCATCTATTAACTGCAGATTTGTCTATATTTATACATATATATACAGACACCCTAAATATATATATATTTATATATGCACACAAACAAAAATAAAAGTTCAATGGGTTATTATTCAGCTCTGAAAAGATTAATTTCTTGTCATTTGCAACAAATTGGTAGACCAAGAGGGTAATATGCTAAGTGAAATAAGTCAGAAAGTGAATGACAAATGCTGAATGGTTTTACTCATATTTGGACTTTAAAACAAACGAACATAACAAAACAGAAAAGGAGTTATAGATATAGAAAGAAACAGGTTGTTCACAAGAAGAAGGGAAATGTGATGAAGAAGAAGAAATATATGAGGCAAATTAAGAGAGAAAATTTTCCATTGGCAGATTAAATGAGTCAGGGACAAGAAATGTACTGTATGGGGAAGAGTCAATAACCATGAAATATCTTTAAAAAGCAACATATCAAAACTAGTTTTATATTTGTGATCAGTTTGAAATGTATTAAAGATAGAAAACAGTATGTTGTGTAAGAGAAACTAACACAGTGTTATAGATAAAACTACACTTCAAAAACAAACAAACATACTATAGAAAAAAATTAGATTTGTAGTTAACAGAGGCAGGGGTTAGGAAAGGAGTATTTGATTAATGCACTCAAAAGCTACAAACCTGCAGCCGAAAAATAAACGTGTTCTAGGGATGCCCCGTAGTAACATGAAAATTACAATTAATACTGCTTTAGGTTCTATATGAATGTTGTTAAGAGAGAAGACCATAAGTTTTCTCATCACAACCAAAAGACAAGTTGTATTTCTTTCAAATTGTATCTAAAAGAGATAATGAATTCTCCCTAAAGTTGCTATGATATTTATTTTATGATACTTGTAAATCAAATCACTATCCTGTGCACATAAATTTACACAATGGTTTTTGCCAATTATATCTCAATAAGAGCTGAAGGAAAAATGTAAAGTCAATGGTCATTTTTTCCCATGTTATTTCTCATGATTGTTTTTGCAGCAATTAAACTTGAGTCATGATATACTTATCCTAGGTAAAGATACTAATAAATAAGTGATTTTAATATATTTACATAAAGATACTAATAAAATTACTGTTTTACCATGCCTTAAACTTTCTTCATATTAACAGACCACTGCTTCTGTAGGCATCAAATTTTCTCTCTCTGTATTCATCTGAGATTAGGGAATGGATGCAAATTTAAAACTGTCCTTGCTGTAAGTGATAAAGTTCACTGTCTCTGAACGATGTTCTCATTTAACCCCACAGCATCTGTAAGAAATGAACATACTAGGCAGCTAAAAATCTCAGCATGGTAAAATCTCAGAACTCCTACAATACTTAAATCTTTTGCAATGGGAATGCAATACTGACAAAGACTTGATTTTGGATAACAATGTGGTGTTTTCTCATGGTTGCATTAGGGGATGTGAGGATAATCACTGAGATCCACAACAAACATAATTGCTCAATTCCTGGGCAAATAAGTGTAAAATTTCTGCATTATTAGGACTGAGGACTGCTTTCAAAATGATGACTATGCTCACTCTATTCCAGGTAGTCCAAGGAAAAAAGGTTATGTCAATTTCTAGGTGAATGGGAATAAGTCATAGCTTCAGTCACTATAAATTAGTCAACGGGTGTTCAAAGCCAGAATAAGTTGTGTCAACAATGAGAATTAAAAGAAAAAAAAAACTTAGATATAAGCTTAAGTTAAAAAGAGAGACAGTCTTTGCTGGGCTCTGGGGACTGTAGAATGTATATGCCTCAGTCCAATTCAAGGGTTCAGTGGCTTGGCCATAGCATCAGCTCGGGATTCAATGAACAGGTAACAATTAGTATACTGGGAGAATTATAATCTACCTCTCCCTGATCGGAAGAAAATCTGGTGGCTCAATGAAACTCTAAATTCACAGAGATTGTGCCAGATGTAGAGGAATAATTCACTGATGACTCAACTAAAACAAACTTAGTTACTGTTAACAATCCATCTTCACACACACACACAGTGATAGGCAGATTCGTAGTATTTAGTGGGAAGAATTCAGTGGGCAAAGCTCAGAGTATAGTTTTCAATCACCAGCCAAATTTTGTACTTTTGCCAATAGTCTAGCTTTTACCAGGTAGGAACCTACAGATGGCCAAAAAATAATATTTTTCCCCAGAATTTCAAGTTTGAAAGTAAACTTTAGCTTTTGAATTATCAGTATAGGACCTTCTTAAAATGATCACGGTAAGACCCACTGAATGATAAGAGAGCTGGAAAATAGCTGCTGAACCAGCCCATCTGAACCCCAGACTGCTAATATAAACAACAACATAGACACCATCTGATTTGAGCTGACAATATTAACAGCTTGATGTTTCTGTTGTAGGAAAAACCACTGCTGTCCAGACACAGATCTCCTGCTGCAAGTGTGCTCTTTTCTTCTCTTGGTAAAGGTCATATTGATGGGATGTTGCTAGAGCTTTCCCTGGCCCATTTGTCATTCTCCAGATTATCAAAGACTTTCTTCCAAGCTGGTGACACATTTTCAGAACTCAATATTGCCATTCCACTCTTATCAGCTGACACTGGCTGCATGATTGTAAGCAGAAGTCTTAAGCTCCCTGACCTTGCCTACAATTTTTGCAGCATTCCAGGGCACTTTGCATTCTGAAAATGATTCACCTTTTATTTAAATTTAATGGGAAATTGTCAAAGTCTTCCATGAATATTTTATATTTCTTTATATCTGCAGAAACTTGGTATTCTTGCAGCTGGACAAATTTTTAATTCTACCACCCTCACCTCCTTCTAGTCCACACATTTTAGATTGCAATTTGGTTACTGGATATGACCGCCCCAACCAAGGGGCTATTATCTCTTAGATACTTCCTGTGCGAAGCTTAGAAGTGGCACAAGTTATGTGGGGTGAAAAAACCGACATTAAATATTTGAAATAACACTGTCCCTTCTGGACAAAGCTCTGATTCTAAGAAGTAAATTAATTAGAAGGCAGTATTGTTATTGGTATGGGTAAGAGAATCAGCTATTTTGGGGTTGTTGGGTGATGAAGAGACAGGAAAAATTCCAGCAAATGAGAGTGGAATGCTTTAGACCTCTGGAGGCATGAATAAAGAAGAAAATAATATTTTGTCTCCTGCACCTACCTCCAATTACTGTCTTGACTGAATAGTCCTTGGGCTATGAAAAGATCTAGTTTGTGGTGAAGAGTAAAGAACATTATG